>NC_072739.1:69901043-69912946 GCF_026930045.1 Uloborus diversus | reverse complement strand
TCTCCCTGAATACTACTATAGTATCATGTAGTCTAGTGGTTAAGGCTAGAACCTAAGGAGCTAATAGGCGGGGTGATGTGGAGAAAAGTGGTTAAGGCTAGTCTTTCATCCAGACTAGATCCAGGCATGGGGATATTTACCAGGCATCTCCCACAGTATAAGAAAATCTTAACTCTTCAAACAAAAAGTTGGAAGCTGTTTGAGAAAAGTATGTAGAAGATTGCCTGATCAAAGAGTAATGGTGTTGAAAAAATGACCAGAAATCACACTGAAGCTCTCATTTTGATTCGGGAAAATACATAAACACCAAAAATGCTACTTATAATCAGTTGGCAGTATAATGAACTTTTAATTTCAAATTTACCATATATTCAAAATCTGAATCTCCCTTCCCCCCTCCCCACTTTGTTTGATAAGCTTTGTGTAAGTAAATTCTAGGTTTTACAAAAAAAAATGCCAATATTAAATATTATGCTCTAATTTAAGTTTAAAATTAGTAGATAAATGTTTAAATTCTAGCTAAAGATGAATAAAAATTGTTACCTTTAGACGCTCTTTGACTTTCCTTTTCTGCCCCTTAGGAATGTCTAGTTTTACATAAAGTTCAAGTTTCTCAACACCAGGAAAAGTTTCAGGATTTATGCAACCACATAACTGACTGATTAGAGTTAGCTGATGCTGTTCAGTGCTGCCCTAAAAAAGACAGTTTCATGGTTTTTAATAACAATTAGCAAACTAAAATGCTTAACAAATTATTTAGACAAAAATATATACTAATTGTGTACATACTGAGACTCGTATAGCTAGGAGCCGAAATGTCTACCAGGTTGATGCGAACTTGGATGCTAGATTATATTGATTGCTGATAATCTTTTTGTTTTGATAGTGTTTTCTAGATTTAAAGCATTTTTATAAATACATGGGTGAAAATATCAAGTACAATCAGTCAATGTATTATTTTTGGTTGTGAACTTCAACTAAACATAATACATTTCAGAATATGCAGTAGCCTAAAACCATGCAATCTAGTGGTTACAGTCACTCTCTCACCCAGACTAGATGCTCAGCAAGGGAAGAACAGCCACGCATCTTGCACATTGTGGAAGGTGCTCTTCTTGAGAGGTATTGCCATATTCTAATAGATGAGATGGGAAGCTCAATGAACTTGGATGTTTTCCTGTCAACACTTACTCCAAGTTATGTATTACACTCAACTAGAAGTTATTCCACAGACATGAGCTAGGACTACGAAAAATTGCTAGAAATGTCGATTTTACCCATATTTGAGAAGCTGCAAATGTACCAAAGAGTTTATGCAGACTCTCCAGAGAATATTTTCGGAGAAGGCAATTGGTGTCAAAGAAGAATTGGAGGTGAAGCGAAAGCCTAAATTAAGGTCCGAGAAATTTTGAATGTCATCATTAGTAAACAAAAGGTTTTTATGCCGTTCTCCATGGCATGTATAATAAATAACAAGTGTGAAACCATACATCCAAACACGCTTCATGAAATTTCAGAGAATTTCTCTTATTTGTCAAGGAGAAGGCTGTTTCTCATCAAGATTTGCTTCAGGTTATGCATTACATGCATATTTTTTGGACTGACCCTGCCAGTTCAACAACCAAACATTCTACAAATTTCACGAAAAGTTTATGAAAAATCCTAGTTTATACTAAAAAATATAAAATTAAAATTAGTGAAATGACAAAAACACAACTACATTATTTTACAGAAAAAAGATAAAACTTTACTTACTTGCATAATGGGACTTCGTGTCCACATTTCAGCCATAATGCAACCAGCACCCCACATGTCTACAGGGGGACCATAATTTCGTTCACCAAGTAACAATTCAGGAGGCCTGTACCATAAAGTGACAACCCTATTGGTGTATCTGTTAGGTTGGCCATTTTTACTAACACTGAAAGCTCTGGCTAAACCAAAGTCTGCAAGTTTCAAAACTCCATGCTTTGTTATGAGAATGTTTGCAGCTTTCATATCCCTACAATATTGGAAATATGAACACTGTTAATGCTAAATTTTGAACTTTTTAAATTTATGCATTTTGTTTTCATTTTATATAAATGAATAATTGAAATCAAACTTTTTCAATTAATTTGTATAGAGGAAAATACACTTGTTACATTAATTCAAGAACATAATAGAATATAGTAAATTAGTTTCAATAGTACATATTTTTTTAAGTGACTTTGTATTTACTAAACATATTTAAAAATCTATTCTCGGAATTGGTCAATGCCAAAAAATATTGGCAGCAAAGAGTGGCCTAGAATAGCATGTAGATAACCAAAGTTTAAATATAGTGGAGGAAACTATACATATAATAAAATAAGATGTTTGTTTGTGTGTGGGTATGTGTGTGGCACGTATCCCGGGAAAACGGTAAGGCCTAGAAAGATGAAATTTGGTAAACAGGTGCAGTTTTTACCGATGGTGTGCACCTCGGGCTTCGATTTTTGATATTTTAATTAGATGAAAAGTTATTTAACGTTTTATATGACTTTTAGCACTTTTTAGTACTTATTACCTCACAGAACCCGAACCAATCGCATCAGACAAATATTTTTTGTACTATTTTTGCATTTTTTATGAATTTTTGGAAAATTTTGATTTTGCATTTTTTCGAAACTCATCCTGCAAAGTGTATAAAAGCCTCTTTTCTAAAATTCAAATATGCGATAGTGAGAACATTTCACCCTCTTCAGAAATTTTTTTTTTCAAAAACATGCAATAGTTTTTTTTTTTCTTACAATTTTTTAAATGCAGAACACCCCGCCCATTTTCGCATGCCCGTGGATCAGTCAAAAAAAAAAAACGTTCTTCCTTTCTGCTGTGACGTCACAACCTGGATTTTGATTCGGTATTGAAGAATCAAATCTTAATTGCTACAATTTTTATTATTTATTGATTTTATTTTTTTTATTTTATTTTATTTTATTTTTTATTTTTTTTTTGTACTATTGCTTAATTCTATATTTTAACGGCTTGCTTTTTTTACTTCTTTTTTTAGTTTACGGATTTCATTTCCTTCTTTTTTCGATCCCCCCCCCACCCCCACCCTCCTCCGCCAGACGTTTTGCTATATCTATTATTTTATGAAACGTATTTGAGCGCATTTAATTCGATGAAAAGAGTGAGGGATTTTTTTTTCTTTTTTGAAAACGCTACTTTTTGCACACTACAAGGAACAAAAGGCGGCAATCTTAAGGTAAAACGATGTATGGCACAAAACGCAACTGGAGATAAATACAAAAAAAAATATTTTTTAAATTAAACTTGGTATAGATAGATAAAAAAAATGTCGACAATTTATTTAAACAGCTCCCGAAGGCGGCAATCTCGGCGTAGACAGGTGAATGGCAAGTAAACCAAACAGCCACCATAGGCAGCTGTTTGCATAAAAGGCGAACCAGCTGGTCGCCACAGGGGGCTAGTATAAAATAAAAAAAGAATATTACTTTGTTACATTAATGATGTATCAAATACATCATAAAAATTTAGTCCATAACTTTTTCGTTATTTCTAATAATAAATGAACAATATTACTATGATTAATATAATTTTTAGAATGAAAATACTGTAGTTGAAAAAAAATATTGAAAATATCAAAATATCATGTGATATATATCGACCGATATATGTCGGCGAACCCTGTTATAATGTATAAAATAAGCATAGATAAAGTGGAAATGTAGCTACAAATTAAATATTGTTCACTGTCTCAAAATGGTCATACAAGCTTCTCATACGTAATTAATAAATGCATTTGATTTGCTAAATTTAATATTTTACTATTTACTCCTTTTAAGTTAGTAAATTGTAATTGAAATATAACTAAATTGTTAAACTATAATTTAAATATTTTCTTCCAGGTAGTATTGGGCAAAGACTTATTTAATACATTTGCACTATATCACACAAACTTAGTTTTTTATATCATTAGATTAAATCTTTAATTTCAATGGAAACCAATAATGTGACACCACCCAACAATGTAATGAAAACTTGCCAAGAAACCAGGAAAACAGAAAGAAATTACATGGATTAACAGGATGATAACTAAACGTGGTAAGTGCAAGAGAGAGCTGAAGAATGTTTGAATTAAAAATTACTCTATTAGGATTGTAAGATGATGGAGAGACAATGAAGTTATAGAAACAAAGGACGACTCTTTGTGATTTATGGATGACTGCGGCAAAACTAGATTGTATAACGTTGGTTTTATCCTTCAAAACAGAACAAATATTTTTTTTTAATATCTTGCAGTTTGAACTTTGCATTATGGGTAAAATCAGAATTCAAGAGAAGTAAGATTATCTCTATACATATTCTTCGTCTACAGAGAGATCGATAAAATATATCTTCATCTACAGAAGAAAAGTATGAGGAAAAACAAATCTCAAATGAAGAGTTAGAAAACGCTTCTTGATGGGGTAGGGCCACCCAATGAGTGTGTAAAATATCATCTGGTCTTAATAATCGCTGATTTTAGGTGAATGTTGGAAAAAAGGAATGGCTGAAAGAGATAGCTAGAAGACAAACACTACATGAAGAGTGGAACGAAAATGGCAACTACTTGGACACAGCTCGTAAATTGTTAATTAAGTTCCCATATTATCCACATAAAACATTGGAAATCACCAGACTTAAAAACAAGCAACTTTAAAAAAATGATCATGTTTATTGCTAGGCATTGCTTGTCATCAATTTTGGTTGTAAGAAGCCAAAGAGAATCAAACTGTGATGAGTGGTCAGAGTAAAAATTCAACAAAGAACCATATGTAGTTTTTTTAAAACTTATTACAAGAAGAAAAATAGACTTGGCCGCAAAACAAAGTTGTTAAATATGACCATAATTTTGCAGAGGAAAGTCAGTAATTAAACAAAGTTGCGACAGGTTAGCAGTTCCAAGAAAAAGAAAAGGAAAATTTCCAGAAATTTATAAAAAGCTTCAAGTCGAAAGTTAAAGGAGTTATTGCAAAATTTTAGACACTAATAATACAGAAAATATTGATAAATGCTTCTGTCAAGTTCATAAATTCTGTCCAGGTGCTGTGAAAGTTTATGAAACTTAAATTAAAAGTAAGACACTAAATAATTAAAACATTTTACTTAACTTGGCATTAGAATTTATTGTTGTAACTTTATTTGCTTATGCTTTATTGTTCCAGAAAATATGAAAGCAAGAGAATGGGGTCAGTATGATGAAATTTTTATCCTGGAGAAGTCATGTAACCAACCATCAACCAAGAATATGAGTTGAGGCGGTAGAACGAATTAAAGATAGTAAATTTCACAAGTGGTCAGCCTATCACGATCTTTATTTACACCGAAAAGAAAATATAAAATGCAAAAATATCAATACTCTTCGTATCAAGTTCAATTATGTTTTATATTGTCATTACTCCTAATATTTGCCCCAGTTGTCACGGAATTTTCTGACTTTATTTACAACCCTTTGCTTCTAGGTTCTTTTGTTAACATTCACAATAAAAACATAAGTACCTGTGTAGAATTTTGTTACTATGTATGAAGTACAATCCATTCAAAAGTTGTTTCATGACCATCTTTATCTCCCCAAGAGAAAATTTAACATTAACGTTGCTCAGGAGGCCAGCTAAGTCATGCTCACAGAAGTCAAACACTAAGTAAAATGTTGATTTGCAGCGATTGAAGGCGGATGCTGCAAATAAAGTATTTATATATATATTTGTCTTTTACATTTGATCATTCTAAATGACAAACATAAAAGAATTAAAATATTTATCTTTCATTCTATGAGTGAAATATTCTTTTAACTTACCTTTTGTTCTGCAGATTTCGATCAAGTTGACAACGTTTTCATGTTTCAAAAGTTGTAAAATTTTTATTTCCCTGAGGGCTGTTATTGGAAACTAAAAAAAGAAAAACCCATAAATTTTAAGTAAAAAAGCATTGTACCTAGTATTGAAAAATATAGCATTTAAATCAATTAAAAAGAAAACCAATTTACATAGAAAACATATGGAGGAAATAATTTTAAAAGCAACATGGACAAAAATTTGAAACATCTTCAATAATTTTAAAGGGTTTCCAAAACTTTTGAACATGATGTTAAGCATGATATAAAATAGAATGTGTCTTGTAAAAAAAATTCTTTTTAACTCTAAAAATAAGTGAAGAAAGAAAAAACCAATATAATAAACTAGATCCTTGATATGCAAAAAAATCGAATTTTTTAGAATAAAAGGTGAAGGGTCTTTCAATAAGAGCGGGAAGCTGTTGAAATGGAATACAAAATGATTAATAAATTGTATTTTGATCACATTTAATATATATATGTTTTTAAATTAATGCTAATAAAAGCTTACTCCTTCTTTTTCGTTTTCCATCAAAACCTTTTTTAAAGCAACAATTTTTCTTGTAGTTCGATGCCGGGCTTTGAAGACTTCCCTAAAATAACAAATAGCAAAAATTAAACATACAACTATAATAAACTCAAGCAATGTTATTACGTAATTAATAAATGTCAATTATTTTTGTTGCCGAATGCGAGTAACAGGAATTGAATGGAGTCCAGTTGGGGAAAACATACAGAAATGGACAACCTTCTTACATCACCTTGCAGAAGACATTAAGCAGGAAGTTTCTTCGGAAATAAATGACTGCAATCTTTTTGCAACTTTGACCGACAGTTCTACTAGCAAAGCCATTACAGAATATAAAGCTGTCTGTATTGGGTATGTTTAGTGCAGGACAATGAACCGACGATAGCAGTACGGTTTTTGAGACTGAGAAATTGATTTACATGCAAATGCAGAAGGTATTTTATCTGCCATCGAAACAGGTTATTCAAATGCTGATGTTGCAGATAATTGGGAAGAGAAATTCTTTTGCTTAACAGTAGATGGAACAAACATGAATGTAGGAAAAAAGGAAGGGCTAGTGAAAAAAATACTCTCATACATTGCTTGAACCATGTATTTGATTTAATTGTCAAAGAGATCCACACTATTTATAGGTCTTCCCCTAAGCTGTTAAGAGAGCTGAAAAAAAAGAGCAGAGGCCCTAAAAATTGAAATTTTAGCTTTAAACCAGTATGTGACACATGCTGCGCCAATTCGCTAAACATATCCATCAACTCGTTTCTTAGAAATTACGAAGTAATAGTGAACTCTTCTGGAAAAGATTTCACCTCACACAGGTTCTTTCAAATCTGAAGTGAAAGCTACTGCAAAAGGTTTACTAAAAGGTTTGACCTCTTATCCTACTGTATTCTTTTTATTTGCCTTTGCAGATTTTTTGGACATTGCTTCTAGTACAACATCGCAAACCTTGGAAACAAAAGTTATTTTATTGCATGTTGCAATGTCTGTTGTGAAAAAGGCTGCAGTTATTGTAAGTAAGTTGAACGAAAAGCAAAACTGTCATAATTTGATGGAGCTTCTTATGGCATGTGAAGATTTAGAGGAAAATGAATTTAAATTTAGGAAAAGTAGACTATACATGAAAGTTAATGAAGCAGAGTCCAGTTTAAAGAAAAGATTGCTTACATTCGACAAGATTTTAAATATGTATGGTCTCAATCTCGGCTTTCTCTTCCTTTTTATAACTGTTAAGTTTCATAAAAATCTAGTAAAATTCGGGTTTGTTACTAGTGGTATGTACTCCTACAATAGGGCTTGGTAAATTTTTTTCGAAAAACTGAAAAATTTGGCCAAAAGAGCAGAAGAAAATAGTTTCAAAAGCTTAAACAACCAAAAGGTCCTGGACTTTTTAAACAGTAGGAAATATGATACAAAACAATCTGGAACAATAAAACAAATCTGGAAAGAGCAATTGAGAATGCAACTCTAGCCCTAACTGAAAATCGTTATCCAGTAAATCTCTCCGACAATTTAATTCGTAAGTTGATGCAAGAATAGCTGGTAAGTCTTTTTGTTTTGTTTTACATTTGTCCTATTTCAATCAGTGTTTTCTTCAAATGTTTGATATATTGTTCTTTTAGTGTAGTTTGAAGTTTATTTTGATTTTATATCATGCTTGTATTTTGAAATTGACCTCCAGTATCCCCTTCACTTGTTTTGTGAGATGTGGGAATGCTAGTGCTGCATGTTTTACCCTACTATGCCTCAAGGGCGTCCATATAGGGGGGCTCGAGCCGACCCTTTGAAATTAGAATTTCCTTGCTTTTAGTAGCTTTCTTTGCAAAAAATGTAAAAACATTACTTCTCCAGCCATTAATAAATAAGTTATTAAAAATGTCAAATTTTAATGACTCTAATCTGTCCTAAAATCAGTTTCCACAAGGAAAATATCCAGTTAAACCTTGGGGAAAATATTTGAGCCCCCCCCCCCCCTTGCAACTTTGCATATGGGTGCCCATGCTATGCCCTGCAGCACTCACAATGCTCTCCCTGCCCTAGGGTAGTCCCCTTGATAAGGCCCCAGGGTGTTTTAGTATTATTGTTCCACTTTTCATTCCTTTTATTATTTTCTTTGTAAGTTTCTCAACTAAAAATTTGAAGTGGCTACCAAAATTTTTGGTGTTGGTAGCCACTGGCTACCAAAGAAAAATAGCAGTCTACACCACTGTTCAAGCCCAATCCTTAATTTTCTAAGAATTAATTTTTGAAAAAGGGAGGGTGGTGAACACTTAGTTTTTTTGCCCGTGGGACCAGAGGGCATAGGAAGGGGCCAGGAAAAGTAGAAAGGGTATGTAATGCCAACATTACGTTTTTACATATGTTTGGCCTGCTGATTGAACTGTCTTCCTTCACAGGACCTGTTTAGCGGAAGAGCAGAGAAAAATGAATGTGTTGGCATTTTATTTTACTGCGGGGGAAGTGGATTGGCAAGGAACATGTCAGGGTTTTAGGGGAAATTTTTGAATGAAGGAGACAGAGAGGAGAGAGTGGAGTAAAACAGTTCTGATACAGTCTCTATGCCTCATCAAAAAAAGAAAGTAAAGCATCTTTTATCATTTTATTTGCATTCAAAATGTGCCTTAATTATCGTTAGAATATCCAAATGACTTTAGTGAGCTAAGTGCCAGTGAAATTAATAAGTCTAATTTGATACCAAAAAATAAAAACTTAGCACTAGTAGCGATGTCTTCATTTTCATTCTACTGAACCGAACCTGAGTATGATTGATCATGGATGAATAATTATAGATATTATTTACTAAATAGAAAGAAATAACATCTTCACAGGGTACTTGTTTTCTGACAAGAACAGAACTGCTCCATTTGTAGTCCAAAAAGTCGGAGTGCAAATGCAAACGACACGTGCACCGGAAAGTACCTAGCTTTTGACGACGCCTTCTGTGAAGAGTTAATGAAAGAGAAAAAAAAGGTTTAAAAAAAATTAAGAGTTCGTCACACTAGGCGACTTTCTCATGAAAATGCCATCATGGAAAAACTTTCAGGCTATCATGATAGTTTGGAAAATAACGTTGCAAACAATAATGGTTCAAGCGAATCAGGGCCAACAGCAGCGGAACTATTAAAACATATGAAATCTTAGGAATTTCTTTGATACATTTCATGCATGATACACTAGCAGTTGTATCAAAATTATCAAATCAGTCACCATTAAAAATAATTGCTAAGAAAGCAACTTGGAAACATCATACTTGACAGTTTATTTATGGCTGTCACTATTGTTCCTGACTATAGTCAACTTATGCAGACATCCTGTGCTTAAAGTGCATAATGGCCAAGCTGTGGTTGAAAGTATAACTTCATGCATGACTGAGTAATTTCTCTGTGCTCGATTATCTCGGCAAACATTTTTTGGAAGAAAAAAACAAAACATTACTATAATTGGGATCCTATGCACAAAGCTGGTCTTATTGATGATTACCTCAGAAAAGAAAATAGATTTCCATGGATTGTAAGTCATAGAGACCATAACATTAATTTTTGGTAAATTTAATTATAGAAAAGAATATGAGAAATAAAAGACATTAAGTTACTTCGAAAATCCTACATTTTTCAGCAAAACACGTCTTACCAATCATTGCGAGATAGTTTACAGAAACTTCAGAGAAGATGGAAATTCCTTTCAAACTGGAAAAGGCAGCCAATACTAATTTAAAAATGAATGAAATCTTGAACGTAACGTTCTGCATTCAAATTTCTGGACTATTTGGCTTATATAATCAATTTAGTGAAATTATGTGTGTTTTGCAGAAAGTTGATGTTTTCCCACATGCTATGGAGATATCACTTCTGAAGTGGACTATTTGCAATCAGTGTCCTCCAAGCAATGTAGAATGAGTCCATGCAACCTTGAATCACCAGATAATTGCTTTCGGCCCCGCATCATGAAGATTCGAGTCTTTGGAGTCGGATAAAACATATCAAGGTGTCCTTCCTTTCATAGAATACTGAAGAATTGACCAGCGCAAAGAGAACAAAAATTGATTCAACAGCAACAAAAGTCAAAGTTGAAAAAGAGCTATTAGAGCCTTCATCCCATATGCAGAAAACTTAACCTAGGTCTTTATTAAAGAAGATGCAAAATGTTTTGAACACGTGAAAGCTATTGCAGATTTGAAGTTGCTTGCAACAAAAATTTAAATGAAAGGGGTAGTTCAAACAGTTGCCTCTGAATTGGAAAAGTTTTTATTCTCCACATAAGTTCTAGTGACTTTAAAGATATACCCTTTTAAGTTAGAGCTGCAATATTGAAATTTTTTGGATAAAGGGCTTTTCCACGAATTCAGCTGATCTTTTCTGCAACCAAATGTTTATCTAAAGACCAGATTTCCTTCTAGAATACCTTCAATTGAAATTGAAAATTTTGAAATTCATTCTCAATTCCTTTTTTAAAACACAATTCCCAAATCTATTGATATCCTGCAGTACAAAGATAGTGAAATTAGGGAGGAGAAGGGGGGGCATAGGTGGTTCATATGGGCAGCAAGGGGGAGGGGGCAACTGCCCCTCCCCCTCACTGCCCATACCAACCACCCCCAAGTTTTGAATTTAAGAAAATGGGGACAACAGAGAAGTGCCCTCCTCTAATTGCTATAGGGGTAAAAATATACAGTGGAGCATCAAACATCCGCCACCCTGAAATCTGCCAATATCCAAAATCCGCATCGATTTTCCCCAAGGCTTAATTTTGCCAGAAAATTATTTTTGCGAACGTAAAACTGCTATTTTTTCGAGCAATAATCCGCCGCTATCGAATTTCGTACCGTTAAGCTCTAATCACTGGATAAATAAATGATCCCAACGCTATTACACTCATTAGCAAAATGGTTTGCCTTACTTTACATTCGACGCAATGACTGCAAGATGACCTGTAGCGGAGTCGAATGACTAAGTCTCTCCTCTCCGATACAAGTATTTTCAGGTTGGTTCCAAAGCGCTTGTTTTCAGCTTAAAATATAATATTCTTAAACATATAAAGACGAAAAAATAAGCTTATGCTTTTCAGGATGTTCCATAGTCCATACTTGTAAACTTAAAAAAAATATTTTACAACATAGCAAAGTACATGGATCGATTACTTAACTCGTATGTCGTTATCCATGCTTTCTTTGCTGTGATTAATTTGTTTGCTCTGCTCTTGCTATTCGCTATTACAAATTCAACGACGTAGATAAAAAAAATTTTGTTTTCTAATTCTTTATGATTTAAGATGTCACTTAGCAAACATTGTGCTGAGGATTCTATTTCCTCTGAAGGTAAACGCAAGCATGTTGCGTTGACGATTTTGCAGAAAGTGGAAATAATTAAAAATGTTGGCCTCTTAAAGGAAGAGCAACGGATGTGGAATGGTAAGTGCAGGAGAAATGAAGCAATGGAAACTGAATTTCAATTTAAATAACATTTTATTCAAAAACATGTGTAAAATGTAAATAGGCAAAAAACAATCAAACATTTATAA
>NC_072739.1:69866697-69901020 GCF_026930045.1 Uloborus diversus | reverse complement strand
TTGCTAAAATGTTTATGGCATTCATGTGTTTTCTTTGAGCAATCACGATTGCTTATTGTTCTCATTTGACTGTTTTGATGTCCTTTGATTTTATTTTCCCACCGCCACCCTCTGCAGCATAACCGTCGACTGGGTCCTCACGATGCTGCTCCTATAGCAAAAGCCGGCTCCAGGTTGCATCCATGCCCTACACACACACGCATACATACACAACTACACGCACCCACACACAAACACACATGTACACTTACACACACAAACACATTCATGCCTGCACACACAAACACATATGCCCACATACACATACCCCCCCCCCCACATTCATATACACAACTACCCCCACACTTATCCAGCACACAGACGCAAACACACATGCCTACACACACATACACATACCCCCTACACACATAACCCCACACACAAACACACATGCCTACATACACACACTCATGATTGCGAAAAACATAATTTGAATTCAAGATGTCAAAATTCAAATTAATTTTTCTTTTTCTTTTCAGAATTGAAAAGTGGGTACAGCATAGCAAAAGTCGATGATTTCAGCAACAATTGCATATTTCAAAAAAAGAAGCATCCCAAGGAAAAACCTGATGAATCAAACAATGCATTCTGTTTCAATTTTTCTCATACTTCAGAAGTTGAATTGCGTGAAATTTAATTCATGACTGTTGAATGCTTTAAAGCATTGACATTTTATTGCATAGTGCCTGATGCTATTATCTTGTGTTTTGCTGTGTTTAAATGTTTGAAATTTTGTATCAGCTTTTTAGATTCAAGGTGTGAGTTAAGTACTGTATAAAAAGTTTTTTTTTTTTAAGTGCGGAACAAAGTTTGTAAAATTTTGACATCATTAAATATTTTTTTATGAAATATGAGTGATTTCTTTTTAAAATATTTCGGATGTTAAAGATTTTAATCTTTCTTTTGTTTCAAAATGTTTCTAAAATTTTAATTACAAACTTTCATATTATGGTATTTTTCAAGTTATTGTCTTACTGTTACAGCATTCAACAAGTAAGGAGTTGAGAAAATGTTTATGAAATATGCAAAAAATGTGTAGTATAGACACACTTTGCAGATTAAAGGTATAAAATTGTTATTAATAAAATCATGGAGAATCAGAATATCCCTAACCAGGGAAATTTTTTAGAAAACTCTTAAGAGCCATTGTCTGTAAGGATCAAGCAGGTTGTGATTGTTGATATTTTTAATTTTTCTATTTTTCACTTATGTTGTTCCTTATCATGAATGTAATGTTTGTGCAAAATATGAGCTGTCTGCCTTACCGTTTTTATGAAATTAAATTTTTAAATTTAGGGGGCGTGGCACATTTTTGCATGTTTTTCAAATTTGCAGATTTTAAAGTTATTGTTGCTTTAAGCCCCCCTATAATGACATGGATTTTTAAATTCTATACTATTATATGATCTTCTTAGATACTATTACAGATACTCAAATCGATGTCACTATTAGGGCGACGGCCACAAACTCCGTTTAAAAATGACCGAAAATGAATTTTTTTACTACATTCAATGCCAATTTTCTCAAAGCGCCTTCATGATGACACCAACGTTTTTACATAAATTCCTAGCTACATTTGCATACATCAAAAATATGTAATAAAATTGGTGTCACTATAAGGGCGCCAGAAGATATTGGAACTTTTATGTAATAAATTTCACAAAAATGCAAATGTTTAAAATCTAAGTACTACTCTCGCCCTCATAGCAGAGATCTGAAACTAATTAAGTTTGATAACCAACATGTTCATCTAACATATGAAATAAAAAGATCGGTGTCACTCCTATTATTTTCGGAAATATAATCATTCGAAATTAGTATGTTATGGAATTATTTTTAAAAAGGCTTTTCTAATTCGAATGGCTTTTTGCACTGTTTGTTTTAAACTTTAATATAAAATTACAGTAGTGACACCTAAAATAATATGTTTCTAATGCTTTTTATAAAAAAACAAGCTTTATAAAAAGCATTAGAAACACAGTAAATCGATATAGGTACAGATGGACGTATTGTGTAACGTGCATTATGGCTAAAATAGTCGTACTAATATTCATATTTTTCCAACCATACTGATTTTTTATCTGTTATTTATATTAAAAATGCAACTATTTATAACATAATGTCTTAAATAGTGATGAACGTAATGTATTATATAGCGAGCATTCAGAATCTGAAACATAATTTGAGGATGACGTAGACTAAAACAAAGAAAACATAAAAAATCAAATCACCCAGTTGCAGAAAGATGGTCATCTCTTTTTGATATCTGGTAATTTTGTAGCACTAAAGCTTTAGAAAACATGGTATCCCGGAGAAGTAGTAGAAGTTGACCATTTGTAATCTGAATACAATTTGCCCCCTCATAGCAGAGATCTGAAACTAATTAAGTTTGATAACCAACACGTTTGTCTAACATTTGAAGTAATAAAATTAATGTCACTCCTACTAATTTTGGAAATATTATCATTCGAAGTTAGTATGTTGTGGTGCATTTTTTTCATTTATTATTATTATTTTTAATTTATTTTATTTGTTTATTTATGTATTTTGTTAATTTAATCTTATCACACCCAGATATTTTGACCATATTTATTTTGAATTTATTACAAAGAAGCAACGTTTAACATAAACAGCTTTGAGCAGTAAGAGTGTCTTTATCTTGAATAGAAAATGCTCGCTTTGATATAGGTACAGGTGTATCTATTGTGCATAATATATTTAGATTATCATACCAATACTCGCCTTTTTTCCAGTCAAATAAATTTATTTATTCCAATCCTTCTTGCCATGCATTTGACCTTAACTTGCAAATGGTCAACTTCTACTATTTCTCCGGGATATCATGATTTCCCAAGCTTTAGTGCTACAAAATTACCAGATATGAATAAGAAATGACCGTCTTACTGAAACTGGATAATTTGATTTTTTATGTTTTCTTTGTTTTAGTCTACGTCATCCTCAAATTATGTTTCAGATTCTGAATGCTCGCTATATAATACATTATGCTCATCACTATTTAAGACATTATATTATAAATAGTTGCATTTTTAATATAAATAATAGATAAAAAATTAGTATGGTTGGAAAAATATGAATATTAGTACGACTATTTTAGCCATAATGCAGATTACACAATACGTCCATCTGTACCTATATCGATTTACTGTGTTTCTAATCCTTTTTATAAAGCTTTTTTGGTAAAAAGCATTAGAAACATATTATTTTAGGTGTCACTACTGTAATTTTATATTAAAGTTTAAAACAAACCGTGCAAAAAGCCATTCGAATTAGAAAAGTCTTTTTTAAAATAACTCCATAACATACTAATTTCGAATGATTATATTTCCGAAAGTAATAGGAGTGACTCCGATCTTTTTATTTCATATGTTAGACGAACATGTTGGTTATCAAACTTAATTAGTTTCAGATCTCTGCTATGAGGGCGAGAGTAGTAGTTAGATTTTAAACATTTGCATTTTTGTGAAATTTATCACATAAAAGTTCCAATATCTTCTGGCGCCCTTATAGTGACACCAATTTTATTACATATTTTTGATGTATGCAAATGTAGCTAGGAATTTATGTAAAAACGTTGGTGTCATCATGAAGGGACTTTGAGAAAATTGGCATTGAATGTAGTAAAAAAATTCATTTTCAGTCATTTTTAAACGGAGTTTGTGACCCTCGCCCTCGTAGTGACACCGATTTGACAGCTGTAATAGTATCTAAGAAGACCATATAATAGTATAGAATCTAAAAATCCATGTCATCATAGGGGTGCTTAAAGCAACAAGAACTTTAAAATCTGCAAATTTGAAAAACACGCAAAAATGTGCCACGCCCCCTAAATTTAAAAATTTAATTTCCCAAAAACGGTAAGGCAGACAAAGCTCATATTTTGCACAAACATTACATTCATGATAAGGAGCAACATATGTGAAAATAAGAAAAATTAAAAATGTCAACAATCACAAATGTCGTAAACTGCCTGATCCTTACAGACAATGGCTCTTAATTGCAACAATAACAGTATACAGGGTGAGTTCGATCGAATCTGCCATACGAAAGGGGGTGATAGATGAGCCCAAGTGGAGCATAGAACCACCCATTATCGTGTCCAATCCTTAACCGTAAGCGAGTTTTGGTAAATTTAAGGAAAATGAGCAAAAAAAAACAAAATTCTGAGAAAACGGCCGATTTCTGAAATTCTTGTAGGACATACAAAGAAAATAAGTACATATTTGGAAAGAGCAGACTAAATCCTACAAAATGATACCTTTCGCATTAAGATAGTCGCATTTTACCGAGAGCTACAAGCTTTGAAATATTGGACACACTCAGAATTAAAATGGTGCCAACATTTTTAATCGACATTTTCAAAAACAACCGTAAGAGCTACAATCGGGCAAATCTACCAAAAACTGGCCCATTCCATTAGCTTTCAGATGATACAACAACAAATCATATTGGGCTTCATGTTCAGCTGAAATTCAGGCTTTTGTTTGAAACAGTGTAAAAATCTGCATTCGTTAAAAAAAGGAAAACCAGCGAAGAGTCGCACTTTTCTGTTTTGAATTTTCTGTTTCACGATAGCATGTTGCTTTCTTTGTTTAAGAAAATGATATTTTTATATAAAAATAATAGTTTTAACAGTTTAATAAAAAGAAAGAACACACGAGATAACGATTCGTAGAAATAAAAGAAGCATTACTTTCCCGTGCTTTTCACAAAGGGAAAATCAAGAACAAAAAATGTTACACCAACTTCAATTAGTACATTTAATAAACCTTCAAAATTTGCAATAGCTGCTGAAATTGGTCACCGCCACATCTGATACACGCTCTTGCCCTTTTGCGAACGGAAACAACCGTTGCTCTTAAAGAAATTTCATTCCTTAGTTTCCTACTGCTTCAGCAAGCCGGTCGCTCAATCCTTGCAAACTTGCTACTTCTGTTTTGTAAACTTCTTGTTTCAAGAATCCCCAAACAAAGAAGTCCACTGGCGTCAGGTCTGGGGATCTAGGGGGGCAAGGGATGGGGCCCATACAACCAATCCAAATACTGTTCAGTTAGAAATTCCCGAACGGCATTTGAAGAATGTGAAAGGGCTCCATCGTGTTGGAAAATGATTTCCGCTCTCTCCTGAATAGGAATAGAAGACATTGCACCAAAACAAGTATCACCCGTATCATTAACTCTAGTACAAGAACTGCGCAATTCAGATTTAGAAAAGCGGGTAACATTTTGCAGATGGCTACTAGCCACTGAAGATCACCATTTTCTAAGAAAGATATTGTGAACAGATGAGTCGTTGTTCACTAGAGGGGGCATCATATATTTGCATAACTGGCATCATTATACTGAACATAATCCTTTCTTAACCCAAAACTCATCATTCCAAACTCGATTCAGCATAAATGTTTGGATTGGCGTAATAGGAGATCATTTAATTGGTCCTTATGTGTTTCGAGGTAACCTAAAAGGAAACACATATTTAGAGTTCATTGAACATCATTTGCCTGACCTTCTTGATGCTATTCCTGTTCAGGAGAGGGCAGAAATCATTTTCCAACACGATGGAGCCCCTGCACATTCTTCAAATGCCATTCGGGAATTTCTAACTGAACAGTATCCCCAATGGATTGGTTGTATGGGCCCCATCCCTTGGCCCCCTAGATCCCCAGACCTGACGCCAGTGGACTTCTTTGTTTAGGGATTCTTAAAACAAGAATTTTACAAAACAGAAGTAGCAAGTTTGAAAGAATTGAGCGACCGGCTTGTTGAAGCAGTAGGGAAACTAAGGAATGAAATTTCTCTAAGAGCAACGGTTGTTTCCGTTCGCAAAAGGGCAAGAGCGTGAATCAGTTGTGGCGGCGACCAATTTCAGCAGCTATTGTAAATTTTGCAGGTTTATTAAATGTACTAATCGATGTTGGTGTAACATTTTTTTGTTATTGATTTTCCTTTTGTGAAAAGCACGGGAAAGTAATGCTTCTTTTATTTCTACGAATCGTTATCTCATGTGTTTTTTCTCTAAATTAAATGTTAAAACTATTATTTTTATATAAAAATATCATTTTCTTAAACAAAGAAAGCAACATGCTATCGTGAAACAGAAAATTCAAAACAGAAAAGTGCGACTCTTCGCTGGTTTTCCTTTTTTTAACGAATGCAGATTACACTGTTTCAAACAAAAACCTGACTTTCAGCTGAACTTGAAGCCCAATATGATTTGTTGTTGTATCATCTGAAAGCCAATAAAATGGGCCAGTTTTTGGTAGATTTGCCCGATTGTAACTCTTACGGTTGTTTTTGAAAATGTCGATTAAAAACGTTGGCGCCATTTTAATTCTGAGTGTGTCCAATGTTTCAAAGCTTGTAGCTCTCAGTAAAATGCGACTATCTTAATGCGAAAGGTATCATTTTGTAGGATTTAGTCTGCTCTTTCCAAATATGTACTTATTTTCTTTGTAGGTCCTACAGGAATTTCAGAAATCAGTCGTTTTCTCAAAATTTTGTTTTTTTACTCATTTTCCTTAAATTTACCAAAACTCGCTTACGGTTAAGGATTGGACACGATAATGGGTGGTTCTATGCTCCGCTTGGGCTCTTCTATCACCCCCTTTCGTATGGCAGATTCGGTCGAACTCACCCTGTATTACACATTTTAAATTATGAATGATATGTATTCAACCATATATTCACAAAGTAGGGTTTCTTGCGTGATCCAGAACCAAAAACGTGTTTCATACATAGTAGGGCTGGACAGTGCACCAGCAAAAAAGTGTACGCCCCACATCATTTAACTGGTTTAAAATTTTTCTCTTAAACTGATGCATTAATTAATACTGCTCAGACTACAAATCCAAGCACAAGATGTTCAGACTCCGGTCCACGATCATTGTCGTTTCAATCTCTTAATTGCTTCAAAGCGTTGTGGAAGCAGGGGCAACCCGATGGGAGGTCACAGTGACCCAGTGGCGCCAATTGGGACTTATAAGTGGGTGGGGGGAGGAGCAAAAAAAAAAAAAAAGAGAACTAAAAGCCATTAGAATTTTAGCGGCAGCAAAAAATGAAAAAGAAGTACAAAATGTTGTTGGGCTGGTTTTGAGAATATTGAAGCAGATACATGGAAACTGATGCAAGTCTAACAACTTACTGTTTTTCTTAATGAATTTTGTACACTAACTTTTCCTGAAGAAACACTTAGACATAAATTAGAGCAATTATTTCTGAGGAAATACTGAAGAGTTGAACAAATACTTTGACAGTACTTCACCCCCTCACAAAAAAAACCTTTGATTTTTCAACTACCGCTTCCTGATTTTCTTGTGTCACAGTATTTAAATCCTGCAAAAGAGCACTGGGTAAATTAGCTGCTGCTCTAGTGGAAATGCCTCTTCGACCATATGTTTTAGAAAACGATTGCATATGTAATAAAAGGCATTGTTTTACTGAAATACTAGAAATTTCCCTTTTGTCCTTTGATGAAATATTTTTACTAGCTGGAACAGTTCCGTCACTTGAATACGGTTCCATGGAATCACTGTCGCTAATAGTTACAAAGCGTGTCTTTGTTGGTCGCGGATTTCTGTTAATCTCGGATTGTGAATCCTTTTCCTTCCTGTTTTGAATATTGTACTCTAATTCATGAATACCTTCCATAATCAAAAGCTTCATATGTCTCTGGTTGTTCAAGAACACATGCTCTAACTGTTGAACTTTCTTTCAAACTGGACACAAACATTTCGCAAAGTCATTACATTTACATGAACAAATATCTAAAAGATTTTACAAGGCCAGTTTTAAGGTGATGTTTAAAAGCTCTTTGCATTTTCTGTAACCCTGCTGATTTTTTAAATCTTTTCACTTCTTTTGGACATCTATCTTTTAAAACCATCAAAACAATATTATTTGTTGATGAAACACGAATAGAATACCAAATTTTTTCTAGCTTACAGGCCATTCTCATTGCAATTATCTTTTTTTTTCCTGGTTCATGACACCTTTAACATTTCAACTGATTTCTTACCCATTCAAAGTACCGTAGCACAACAATTTTAGTTGGTAAAACATTGGTAGTACTTATATTTAGAGGTTGACCGACTATTGGTACATCCCCAGTGTTTCATGTATATTTAGAATTAGTTTTGTTGCTCATGGCAATAAATCGACAAATTTGCACACAATTTACCATTCACAAACCGAAACTCCAAAACCAGAACTGCATAAAAACATCAAAACGTAGCATATTTTTACAAGGTCATATGGGGGAAGCTACACGAACCTGAACCTGAAACCAGAGCCTGAGGTTTGCTATAGTTGTACAGTAGTAATCTCGCTACTTTAAACCGCTGTATTTCAATGTTTGTACTAATACACTGATAGAAATTATTCTGAAAGATGGGTAAATATCCCAAAAATGTGTGGCTGGCAAAAATGTAGTTTTCACAATGATTTGTGGGAACCTAAAAGTCGAATTTTATCAATAATGATTCTTTATTGATAGATTCCACCTTAAGTTGCCCATTTTTGCACTTGAGTAATTATTTTGCTTTACACATAATTTATACATTAAAAAGAAAAATCATCGTTTTAACTAAAAACTTGAAACTTCCAGTTCATTCCGGAAGACCTAAACATTTTTTTTTCCAAGTAAAATTTTTTTTTTTTGGTTAATTATGTGAAAATTGTCCCAACTTTTTTATCAACTTGGAATTTTGAATTTCCGAAAAAAAGCTTTCATGGTACACCTTACTGCGCATCTGCAGAGGTGCCTTTTAAACTTCACCCATCAATAGCTTGCTTGTTACAGGGTGCAGAGAAAGTTCCCACAATTTTATTAGATATTTCAATAGGCTGTAACTAACACATAATTCAACAAGTTAAAGCAATAAAAACTCTTTATTGAAACAATAATAATATTAAACAAAAAATTATAACAATTGTTCAAAATTGGCTCCTTGGGCTTCAATACATTTACGGAGCCGCAGTCTGAAATTGCTGGCGATGCTCCCGCACGCATCCACCGTTATCTCATTCCAGGCATTTTGCAGTGGTTGGACGACCACTCCGTGGATGTTCGGCAGTCCCTCCAGTTTCCTTGTAGCGTTTCATAGCGTCATAGACTGTTTCCATCCCCTTGTGTAATTTAACGAGAGTAACACGCACATTTACACGATTCATAGCTCGTTAATTCAATGAATTAACAAAGAACAAATGATTAAACTTCAAATACTTTGAAGGCCAATAAACAATATTTGCCAAATAAATCTCCAACATACGATTTTAACGGCAAAAAAAGTTTTAAACAAAATCGTGGGAACTTTCTCCGCACCCTGTAGACTATTCCAGAAGAGTATTAAGTAACAGTTCAACACCATTAAAAGTTTCAAAATCCTAATTTAATCTTACTAATATTATATATGCGAAAGTTTGTCTGTATGGATGTATGGATGTTGGTTACTCTTTCACACAAAAACTACTGAACGGATTTTGATGAAACTTTACAATAATATAGCTTATGCATCAGAATAACACATAGGGTAGTTTTCGTCCCGTTATGGGGGGCAAAACCCCGTTAGGGGGGCAATAAAACACAATTTTTGTATAAATTCTCTAATATTGGGATGAAAAAATACTTGCACGTATTTACATTATATGTCCATCGAAAGCTCTGATTTTTCTGCTGAAGATGGCACCTGTTCGAAATTTCTAAGTAGAAAAAAAAACGAGTTATGAGCTTTTTAGATCCATGTTCGAAGGCTTTCCTCAACTCAATACAGTATTTAGTGTATCATCTCAACTCCCTGTCGATAGCGACAATTGTTGTATTGTTGACTTTCTTTGCTTTTCGTGATTGTTCAAGGCTTTTCTCAAGTCAAATCTTGAAGTAAGATTTTTGCACAAAATTGGCAAATAATACATGATTTGACTGATGATTTTCCATTTAAACGGAGCTTTAATGTAATTAATGGTTTTTATTATTATTTATGCTGATTGAACACTTACTCATTATCCAAACAACCAGCAGATCGCCAAAATTTTTGCAGAAAGATTTCCGTAGCTGATGCATTTGGCAGTTTTTTCAACGTTGCTGTTTTTGAAGCCGAAGACTACGTCATAATGTTTCTCAGCTTTCACCATGTAAACAAAATATCGCCAATCAAAGAATTTTCAAAAGACTTTTTTTACTGTGTTAAATAATCCAGCAACTAAATTAGGCAAATCCATAAACAGCACAAAAACTTCCATTAATTTTCCTTTTTGCACAATTTCAAACAATCACCAAATTTTATTACTTATTTTGGTAACATTTCGGATGAAACTGTTTAGCGCCATTTTATGGTGACCAAAAATATCTTAGCATCTGGCGACGATATCTCTGTAACGAAAATTAATATATCGTTTTACAAAGTAAGGAAAGAATGGGGGAGCATCATCGAAGGTACCCCGAAACGACTTTCGCAAATTCGGTAAAATCGCACCAAGAGCCATAATGATTGAAATTTCCCGAAATAACTAAAGCAAGTATAAGGGGATTACGAGCGCAGCTACTTTTTTTAATCACTTCGTACTTCATTAGCCATACAGAGAAGGTTTTAGACTCCATGTTAAAAAAAAAGTATCAACAGATTAATCTTTTTAAATATGAGAAGATTAATTTCATGTTTTTTAAATTTGTATATGCTTAAATATAGTGCTTTCGTTTCTAAATCAATACTACTTTGTTCTTTATACTTATTGCTATTTTAGTGTAATGGGTAAGGAAGAAACTCGATTTTTAATCATGTCAAAAAGATGTGTTTTAAATTCTTTCACTTAAAGCAGAAAACAAAGGCAAGTAACGATTTTTTCTAATAATTATTACTGACCCAGGCAACGCCGGGTATTTTTGCTAGTGAGTAATATTTTCGTTCTTGTAAGTTTGCTAAAATTTATAAAATACAAAAGCATTTTTCTGATGCTCTTCTCTTAATAATGAGCAATACTTACAATCTTAGATATTCTCTTTACTAAAATTACTTTCTTTATGCTGCATTTCCACCATTTTTCGGTGATGCTCCACTATTTGAAAAGTTGACGCTGTTCTTAATCATTAGTAAGTTTCACTCTAAAATCACTTGCTAATTTAACTGCTTGCTCAGCATAATCATTTACTACCTTCAATGCAGACACTACTTCAGGTATGAACATCGGCTTGTAAAAAATTAGTACCCAGTTTAATTACAGTGAACAAAGTCAGAGTCTGTTGTTTAACAAAATCAGACACTGGTTTCTTCCGAAAAGATTCAATAGCTTTGGCTTCTAGGAATCTTTTCCAACTTTGTTCACTGTAATGCTTTGGCAGTCTTTTCCGAGGCACGAGATCTGAGAAAAAAACCAATCCAACTAAATTTCTCACTTAGGTACCAAATTTGTGTGTTAAGTTTTTTAAGTGCTATAAGAGCCACTTCACTATCAATTTCTTTATGTAGTTCTAGTATTTGTAAAAGTTGTAAGTTATATTTGGTGCATTGCAGCTATTGGGAACACTGAAACACATTTTTACGTAGATAGTTGTCATGAACAAACATATTCTGTTTAATGCTTGACTCTTATATAATGTTAGCTTGAATTCCTTGCGAAAGCACAAAATCTTCAAGCAGTAAATGCGATGTGCCATCTGTCTTGCCAGGTGATACCAGGGTTGGCCGGATTGGAACCATTGTTTTTTTTAATGCATTTAAAAAAACCCATTATTTAACCCATTTTTGGGTTTTTTAAAGTTTTACATAAAATAAATTAAATACTTTCACAACTTAAACTAATTATGTATTTAACTACAGACATTTAACCTTAAAGAAAGAGTTTTTCATCAAATTAAAATACATCAATGTACTTACTTTTTTAGAATAGAAAAAAAATATTTCAACGTTTTATAAACAAATCTTCTTTTTTTTTTTTTTTAAGGAACCCATTAAAAAAACCCATAACTTAATCCATTTTTGGGATTTTTAAAAAGTTTTGAGAAGTTTTTCTGACAATAAATTAAATACTTTCACCATTTAAACATTATTTATGTGTTCTTCTCAACAGACAATTAGCATTTTTCAAAAAATGAATATTAATAGCCGTTATAAATGCACTGTACTTTACTTTTACTCAAATTTGATTACAATGTACTTACTTTCTCGAGTCTTAATGGAAGAGAAAAAATATATTTCAAGCATTTATCGACAAATCTTGTCTTATTTTAAAAAGCAAGAACCCACAATTTGACCCACTTTTGAATTTTTAAAATTTTTTAGAAGTTTCATATAAATAAGTTAAATACTTTCACAATTTAAAACTGAAATGAAAAATGAAATATATCAATCAAATTAAAATATATTAATGTGCTTTCTTAAGGGAGTAGAAAAAAAATACTTCAAAGATTTATTCCCAGATCTTGCTTTTTACTATAACTGATCAAGAAATAATTCAAAATACCTTGACTAAGTCATGTGATTTTCTGAAGAGATGTAGATTATATAGGGAAAAATAAATTATCTTTTTTTTTTTTTTTTTTTTGACTTATCTCGGGCATGTTTAGCAATGCTAAACAACCCCCATGAATCCAAATATCTGCAAAAAATCCAAGAACAGCAATGGGTCACTAAGGACCTCGTCCTTCGTAAAACCCAAACAAGATAGAATGTGCTCAGGTGAAACCTCTCCAGCAGAGCACCAGTGACACTCCGGAAAAGTCTTGATATTCCCAGAGAATCTAAGAGCTTTTGTGTGGCCACTCAGGAATCTCGAATATGTTGTCTGGAGGAGTCTACCCTTGAGTCTAAAGGACTCACCAGGACATTTTGCAAAATACCAGGCGTGTCTGGGAGGTGTTTTAAATTGGCGATTGAGCTCCATTTTTGAAATTGTGGAGATCTCACTGAAAGTAAGATCTCCACAAGGGCTCACACCCTCCGCAGCAGCAGATCTAGCCAAAAAGTCAGCCCTTTCATTACCCTCAACTCCAACGTGGGAAGGGAATATAAATTATCTAATAAACTTCAGTGTAAATTATTTCTGCAAACCAAAGCATGTAACAAATTTTGAATAATGAACAGATATTTTTAGAAATTAACTGTATTTACAAACAGAGTAGGACAAACAAAATAAGATTGACAGCGTTTTTTATTATTTCACAAATACCTTTAACATTTCACTCTCTGTACAAAGAAATAAAAAAATAGGGAACATAAATTGCAAAACAATATCTTGATTAAGCTGGAATTGAGTAAAAATGGTTTTAGACGAACAACACAATACAATATAATAAAGTAAAATGTGAAAAAAAAAACCATAGTTATTAAAAAAGAACAATGGATTTTATCACTTGAGAAGTAATTTTGCTTAAACTTGGTAATGACAGAAATTACAAAAACTGACTTCACCATTCTTCAGTGTCATCATCTTTCGCTCTTTTTTTCAAAAAACGCTGAATTTTTACAAGTTTCCCAGCTTTTTCTACCCCAAAACGATTTCTAAGCTTGGTCCATATATTACCAAAAGTAGAAAAAACACGTTTAATTGAGGCAGAACTAGGTGAGCAACTTAGCAACTGCGCAAAAAAGACAAAATCCTGCAGGTAATTTTTCAAACTTGTTGGTATTTCTGTTCATCAAAATCCACCACTTAGAAGGCACTTCCCAATAAAGTTCAATTACATTGCTTGAAAACATACTTTCGGGAAATAGCAGGCTGTCTTTTACTTTGAAAGCAAAGAATGCAGGTAAATATTGTGGCTTCACAGCTTGCAACCACATTTGGGCCTTTTCTTCTTGTTCTTCTGACAATCGATTTCCAACACAGGAAGGATCCACCAAATTAGCGAGATAAAAAAATGTTTCAACAGCCTCATCCATCCTTTTTTCTATAGAATTTCTATATGGTAACAATTCTATATTTTTTGTTAAATCTATCCAAATTTCAACAGCCTTTGATAAATTTGTGGAATGTGACTGCAGTTTGTCCATTGCTGTTGACACTTCCTTCAACTGTTTTTTTAGAGACAAACTTTCTCTATGCAGTCCAGTATTGTTAAGGATTTTACTAATTCTTGAATCAAAATCATTTTTACTATTTCCACATATTTATGAAAATTCTTGACGAATGTTTTAATGCATTCTTCTTGTGAATTCCACCGGATTTCAGTGGGAATTTGCGGTTAACGATCCATGCGGAATATGATGGTTCCGAAAATACTTGTGGACTTCCATAATGTGATTGATAATAGTTTTAGTGTTACCTCTTTCTCTAAAAGATTTAAAAAGTGCGCTGAGCATTAGGGTGGTCACAAAGTACATGGGGAAAAACTTTTTTCAACTAATTTTTGCGGCACTCCCCTAAATTGTGCCAATAGACTAGAAAATGTCATTTGGAAAGTTTCAAGTCATTTCGATGATATTAACACGTGCCGCAAAGTGGCTAAAGTTACGAAAAATGGCAATTTTCAGCAAAAAATCGTAGTTTTTTTATCCGTAAAACCAAAACTATTCTTTCTAGAAACTTCGTTCTGGTCTCATATTTACAGCGAATTTTATTCTTTTTAAGTCTAATTTCATCTAAATTTTTGTAGAAATAGATTGAACATTATTCAGGATTTTTCAAGTAAGGTCGTAGCTAAATCCTCAAAAGTGCGTAAAAAGAACAAATCATAATATAAATTGTATTGCTTCTTTTAGTTAATGGTTGTAACCGCCTGACAATGTTAAGCTATCAGAGCAAAAACAGCAATATTATCAGAAATATATGCGGTGAAATTCCGTTACAACGAATACCGACACAACGAAATATCTGTTTCAACGGAAGAAATTTTCAGCTCCGATTTGATTTCCATTACGTTGCTTGAATTTCATTACTACTAAAACCTCGTTTCAGCGAAGAAAATTTCTGGTAATTTGAAGTTTGTTGTAACAGAATTTCACTGTACTATAGTTTTGTCTCTAAACCTCAAAGCTAAAACAAACAACTGCATGTAAAACTTATAAAATTAGCTGTATAGGCCATAATATACTTGACCTTCTCAGTAGCATTTGGACAACACCATTTCCCAAAATTCTGAACTCGAACAAAAATTCCACTGCGTAAAAACAATAAACCTGCGGATCAACCTGAGAGCTCCATCCGGCCCATCAATTTACAAAGACAACGCCTGACTGATGTACATTATGGAGTCGAACCATTTGCTAGTTTTAAATTAGAGTGGATTCAGGCGTAGCATATGCTCCATTGACAACCTACTGCTTTTAGAAACATCGATAGAGGACCATTTTTTAAAAGAAAACATCTTGTGAACGTGTACTTCTACATGGAAAAGGCATATATGACTGTACTTGGAGATATGGGATACTCAAATCCCTACATGAATATGGGTTCCGAAGTAATCTACACCTATACATCTCCAACTTTCTTCAACAACGAACTTTTTGTGTACTTGTTAAGTCTGTTCTTATCGGATACCTTCGTCCAAGAGGAAAGTGTACCCCAGGGAAGTGTGCTGAGCCTAACACTTGTTTTTAATAGCCATCAATAGCCAAAATTGAACAATTGCCTCCTGCTGTCAAAGGTACCATGTTCCTTTGTATCATATTTTTCGGAATTTAAATCAGAAATAGCGTAAACTTGTATACCTTTTTTCCCTTCTTTCCTTTTCTTACATTTCTCAATGTCGATTTTTATTTTACAATCACTCTAATGTCAGTTTACCCGTGCTTTTTTTTTTTCTTTTTATTCTGCATTGCAGACTACCGAAAACATTTTGCTGTTGGATCTGATGTTAAAGATTTAATAAATTCAAAGTCTTACAATGAAAGAATAAACAAATTTTAAGTTATATTACTCTCATATCAGGGCCTATTTATCGCACGGGCACCCGGGGCCTGTGTCCTGGGCATGAAATTTCAAGGGGCAGGAAAATTTTCCATAATGCTACCTGAATTTCTTTTAAAAAATCGTCCCAGCACTTATTGCTTCATTCTATTTGGTAGCAGTAGTTATTTTCCCCAGCTTATGAGATTTTCTGATTACTAATTCAATGAAAAGCAGCAATACTTCATATTATCATTTCACATTGGAACTCCTTTTTTCCCCCTTAGTCATGTAAAATTATTAAAATAAGAAAGCCGAAGTGGTGCAAAGTTAAATGAAAAATAATCAGAGAAATCATTTAGTTCATAAAATAATTTATGAAGTTCAAAAAAGAGCTCATACCATTACTCTGTTTCCGTTTTCTAAAATGTCGAATAGAAGAAAGCTTTTCCCATTTCTGGTTTCTGTCCATTGTCCTTCCAATTTAATGTCATACAATGTTTTGGGCAGTGGCGGCCTTACCGTAGCAAGCTTTTCATCAGGCAGGCATGATGCAACTTCTTCCGACACAGCAAAATTAGCCAATTCCCGTCTGAAAACATTAAAAGCGAGATATTATTAAATTACCATTCAGAACTTTTCAATTGAGGCAAGTTAGGCAATAGTTGATAGTTACGATTATGTACTAAATTCATTCAAAAATTCCCGCACATTGCATTCAAATTTGAATTAATCAACGGTTTAAATATATTGGGCTGAATCTCAGCGCTTTTAGGAAAAAGAAATGCTGATCATTAATGAACTATGTAAAAATGACTTTTTAATGAATCTGTTCCACAATACAACCTTTTCTGAAAACAAATTAAGAGCTAATATTCAATGAACTGGTTAATCTCATTGTGGCTTTCCACACTGAAAAAAAAAAAAAAAAAAAGATCATTTACAGCATTTGAAATTACTGCTGGTCTCAGAGATTAGTAAAACTGGTCTTGGATCACCATATAAAATAATAAGTGGTCCGCGGGCCACCGATTTTTTTTTGCACAATATAAAAATGTGGTTAGTTATTCAGCGTTTAATTTAACGAGGACCAGTGATAATGTCTGAGGACCAATATATATTCATGCTCACTGGTCCAAAGGACAAGTAAGATTTAACAGTACAGTAAACTCTCGTTAGTACGCCGTTGACGGGGATTCTGAAAAACGTCGTATTAAGCGGGACGACGTTATAAGCAGAACTCTTTAAAATGCCGTTTTGGAAGATAACAGGAAAAAAAAAACATACCTTACAAAAATCTGATGACTCGTTTTTAATCGCTGAAATAAAAATAACAGTCTAAAAGCAAAAGAAACGCGTATGCATTTTAACCTCTACAACTTTATTACATCTTAGTTACATCTATGCTATTATTTTTTTGTAAGAAAATTCTCCATAAGGAGTTGCTTTCCTCCATCATAAGAAGTTGGTTTCCTAAAATTTCTTATTATAAAACTTTCAATCCTGTTAAGTTCTCTCAGCATCGCTTCCGAGTTTTCGGTAGAAGAGAGCGCCTGCCGCAAAACGCTTACGGAATCGCAGGCGCTAATAAAAGAGGGAAGTTGGGGAGGTTCATCTTCTTCCTCTTCCTCATTATCAACCTCGAATTCTCCATCTTTAAATGAGAAAGTAAAATAAATACTAAACTGAAGTAAGGGTGAACTTTAAAAAGGAAAAAATTTAATAAGTTAACTTACTTACCTTTCGCCATGTCAATCATATCCTGAATTTCTAGAGTTTCCGTGATAGGCAAATCATCATCAACTGAACAATATCCAGGATACTGTTCCTCAAATTCGATGTCCAGAAAATCCGCAACATTCAGGTCATTTTCATTAGATTTGCTCTCAAAATGCGCTTTTCGAAAGCAATTTCTTATCACATCTGGCGCGATCTCATCCCACGCAGCCGAAACATAATGGATAGCATCCAACACATTTATTTTACAGGAAGAGTCCTCTCCTGATTCAATTTCACGTAAGTAACGCTGTACCAGCTTTTTACGGTATTTCTGCTTCAAAACTTTAATGACTCCTTGATCTAATGGCTGAAGCTTGCTGGTAGAGTTGGGGGGGAAATACTCGAGCTTGATGTTTTTGAGGGGGATTCCTTTGGGATGAGCGGGACAGTTGTCCACAAACAGAAGGACTTTCCTCTTTCCTTTACCGAATTTTCGGTCCAACTGTTGCACCCATTCAGTAAACAAACACCCAGTCATCCAGGCTCTATTCTGTGCTTTGTAGTTGCACGGGAAAGTTCGCACATTTTTAAAACACCGTGGTGACTTAGATTTTCCAATCACCATCAGCTTCAACTTGTCAGATCCAGTCCAATTAGAACATGCTAATACAGTCAGTCTGTCTTTACTTAGCTTACCTCCGTGGCACTTTTCATCTTTTAAAACTAAGGATTTGTCTGGCATTAATTTAAAAAATAATCCAAATTCATCAGCGTTATATACGTCCTCAGGTGCATAGTCTTTTAGTAGATTAGGGAGGAGATTTTCTATCCAGGGAGCAATGCTGTCGTCGTCTACGGCTTCGGCTTCACCACTAATTTGACGATATTTAATGCCATATCTTTTTCGAAATCGATCCAGCCAACCAGCTGATCCAGAGAAATCATTTATGCCCAAGCCTTTGGCTATTTCGTTGGCTTTTTCCGTCATAATGGGTCCATTGATCGGCAAGTTATTTCCTCGAGCTTGCTGGAACCATTGGTACAGCACTTCTTCTAAATCCTCATTTTTGCCTTTACGTACCCTCCGTCTTTTACTGATGCCTGAAAAGGCGCTGGATTCAATTTCTTCCCGTTTTTTTAATAAAGTTTTTAATGTAGATACAGGTATTCCTATTTCATTTGCAAATTGCTGCTTATTCGTAACTCCTTTTTTCTCATCATACTGCTGTATAATTTTTAATTTCTCATCGAAACTAAGAGCTTTTCTTTTAGCCATTTCTTAACGTGTGAACAAGTAACCGAATGGACCCTCACAGCACGTAGCGTAGATGGCGTAGTTATCGCTCTCTTGGCACCAATAAAAGCACCGCTCTTTTGGCGAATTCAAATTTCCTTACAACCCTTTGGAACCAGAATGGCTGATGCGCCAGCCTGTTTCCTGTCATGGAGCTAGAATCGAGGGGAGATGACGCGGCGGCGAAGATCAAACGAATCCGGGTTGCCTTTTCCTGCCATTCCTCGCTCTTTCGTATCGGCACAGGCAAATGGGGCGCGCAATGCTTTTCTACGAGAATTTGTCAAACTTTCCCAGCTTGTATTTTTTCTGAATTTCTTTTAATCTTTCAACTGATGTGAAAAATTATTTAACCATACTACTAGAAGGCCTCATTTAAAAATGGTCAACATTGGAGGCGATTTAAGATAAAATTGAGTATTTTCGCAGAGCATACTTACTTGATCTGAGAGCTCCCCATCAATGATTTTTTGACTTTTTACAAGGTGGACCTTTTCCTTAGGTGAGGGGGAGGGGGTGAGAAATTCTTGGAATTCCGAGATAACGAATGCGAACAGGGACAAAGAGGCGTACTTCACGGGTCGGAATAAAGTAGTCGAACTGGTTGCCTTCCGGTAACAGAACTCATGTTTTAACGCGAAGATACAAAAGTTTACTAGCGACGCAATATACGGACGCAATATACGGGATTTTTCCTGTGGGGACTCTAGAAAAACGTCGAAATAAGCGGGAAGTCGTTATAAGCGGGGGCGCTATAAGCGGATAGATTTTAATATTAAAAGCATATTGGTCCCAGGGACCGGAAAAAAACGTCGATATATGCGGGAAGTCGTTCTAAGCGGGGGCGTACTAACGAGAGTTTACTGTATTTTCTAACGCTATTTTAGTATTTTAATGTTATCAAAGGCTGCGAAAAATGATTAAAATATCTTCCAGTTGGAAACAGCTATTCCTAAGTTCAAAAATCTCTCTCTCATCCCCCCTTTTTAATTTTCATTTTTAAGGAAATATTTTTCAAAGTTGAAAAATTAATACTTTTATTTAAAACTAGTATACTGTTTTTCATCGAAAAATGTTGACTTAATAAATATATGGTTTTTTTGTTTTTATTTTGTGCAGTTTTAATTAAAAAATTTTATTTAAAATTTTATACATAAATTGAATTCATGTCGTGATTACAGACAATGCAAAGATAAGTTGTCACAATTAAATAGCGCTGCACTGCTTTCAATATGCTTTTGTGTTTTAAAATTGTACATATTTTTAGATATTTATTACATTATTAAATATAAAATTTACTTGAAAGACGTTAGAAAGAAAGAAACACTTACCTATATATTTGTGGCACTGGTAAAGTTGGTTCATCTATGCTCCTTTTCTTCAGCTGGTTATAAAAGACTTTTCTTGTTTTTTCATTTGTCTGTGGCTCATGGTTGTGGACATTTTTAATATTTTGTGCAGTTCCGTTCATTGTAATGATGCTTGCTTTGCAATTTAGTTTTGTACATTTCCAGAACAATTTTTGAGTTCCCTTCCGATTTATTCGGAACATAAAGTCGTCATAAATTAATATTTTTCCTCCCCTGATGGAATCAATAAAATGAATGCTCATTTTAATAATGAATAATTACTAGACGAAAAGACCGAAGAAAAAAATGGCTGAATCTCAGCTGCTAACACGTTTTACATTTAAGAGGAGATCGTAGGGAAAAATTAGAAATCCCTACCCAACCCCTTCTCTAAAACCGGAAATCGTCCCCTCCATGTGATTGACGTTAATCCTCTCCGGAGGGCGTGATCCACTCGTCAAAAATGCTCTCGTTATCAGCGTAGGCGAAAATCGGTAGACACCTGTTCGTTGATCATTTTCAGATCTCTTTCTCGGTATCGAATATGGTATCGGTATCGTTGAACGACAGCTTCAAATTGCTATCAAAAAAGTTTCACATTGGGCTGAGGAAAATGGTTTTTCCTTCAAAAGTTTCTGTATACATTTCTCCTTTAGAAAGGGTCATCACCCTGACCTAACTCTAAACACGAATAATCTTTCAATATGTGTTTAAGACCAGGGAAAGTTCCTTGATCTAACACTTGACAATAGAGTTAATTTTTTCCTCACGTACAAGAACTAAAAAAGAAATGAGTCTTAAAGTTAAGTATTCTCTGTAATTTGCAGGCAATGAGGCAGCGGATTTAGCTGCTAAAACTGCAAGTGTCCATGTCGATAATCTTGTACCTTTTGGTGACATTACGAATTCCGTTGTGGACTTCCTCAACAACTGTTGCCAGCGGAACTGGAATGGAGAAGCGCAAAACAAATTGCACTCCATCCAGCCTTCAATGAAAGGTTTCAAGTCTTCAATGATTACCAGAAGAGAATTAGTTATTACTAGAAATTCGCCCGTCAAGGTATGACGGGTGTAAATTGCTTCTACTCTTCTACATTTGAACGAAGCAATTGCCTGTTTGGTGATATTTTGATATTTGAAATTTTAACCCTAAACTCCAGTAGATAACGTTCATAGTTGACCACTTTTTTAATTCTTCATTCCCCTGAAATGACTGTTTTACCAGTAAAACAGCGAAGTTACGATAAAGCCTTTCCCTGCATGTTAAACATTACCAAAACATATTATCAAATTATCATGTCATGGCGTGAGTTTCATTGTTGAAACACGCGGGTTACTCGTTCATCGGCTATATTATTTATATGAGGATAGCCCGTCTTCGCATTGGTCACACAATATTTACTCACCAACATCTCTTTCGCCGCGCGAACCTGCTCCAATATGCAACACATGCAATGTCAATCAGTGTTGCATATCTTCTCTGATTGTCCAAAATCCAATCATGTTCGTTTCAAATTCTTTAATTATTTTCATCTATTTTTGAAAGAATTGTTAGGGACACGCCTCAACCGAAATTGTTCCCTTTCCACTTTATGTTTTTAATTTAGTGCTCTTCCTTATGTCCTTGTTTTTGTCAGGTCGTTGTTTTGTTTATATGTTTTACATTACTCAAAATTATGTCTCAGTTTTTCCTTTGGTTTTTATTTCAAAATTTAAAACTATATTATGTGTTTATTTCGGCAGTGCTTTTCAAAATTCGTGCCCGTTGCTCTTTAACCCTTTCATTCTTTTGGCACTTTTTCTACCAGACATTCGTTTGGCGCAGCCTGCTAAGGCTCATGCGCCAAAAAAAAAAAAAAAAAAAAAAAAAAAAAAAAAAAAAAAAAAAAAAAAAAAAAACTAAAGTATCTACAGGACTCGAGTACGCTCAAAAATTGATTAAGGATACCAAATTTATCGCTCCGCTGTTAAAAGTGCTCTCAAAATCCTCTATCCAATGCATAATCAGACCCTGCGTATCTGCACCGGGGCTTTCCGAACCTCACCTATCAATAGTCTATAAGTCACGAACCTTCTCTTCACAATAGACGAATTAATCTTTCACGAAATTTTTATTTCAAAATTAAATCCAATACTAATCATCTTTTACACCTCAATATGTTTCATCCTTCTAATACAAATTTATTTGTACGCCGTCCGTCGCTCGTACCAACTATAGGATTCGAATGCGACAGGCGACCTACCTTCAGCTTACAGACTTCGATGTTTTCGATCCAATAGAACTTACTAAACCATGGAATGAAGTTATCATTTCTATTCTCTATGTTCGAAAGTTTTCATCAAGTTTTCATTCGAAAGTCAAACATCACGGCTGATTCAATATACCAATAAATCTATTTTGAAGTAAAACACAAATACAGTCTGATCCCGATTTAACGAACGCAACAAATTCATAATTAGAAATTGTACACTTTTTATTCAGCATTTCACAACTTATTACACAATATATAAGTTGAAATTTTAAATTACTGAGTAATAGATGTTTGACATTTTCCTTGATACTTGACTCAAAATAGTTCTTTTTCGACTTTATGGAAAGAAGAAAATACTGTATCATATGCAGCCTGCTGCATGAGATATGTTTTTAGTTTCCAGGCCATGTAGAACATCTGAAAAAGTTACAGTTTTAATGGGAGTTTCACTATCGCTTTTCTGCACCAAAATCAATATTCTTCGGTTGCCCCCTCGCTCGTCAACAATTGCTGATTCCAAGAAAAGTCTTTTTCTATTTCGGACAATATGGATATAGCATTTGGAAAACAATCTAATATTTCCTAACTCAAATTAAAAATAAAGAAAAAATTTCAGCTGTTAAAATAATTCGTGGTTTATTATTCGGTAGGGGTTTTGACTTCATTTTAGTCGGGGGAAAGGAAAAATTCGTTAAATCGCGAAGTTCGTTAGATCAGGGACCGACTGTTTATACAATATAAAGAAATTTTTACCAACGGATCAAAAGCAAACGATCACGTCGGCTTCACTGCAATAATTAATGATCAAATTATTTCACAGCAATTAAAATTCATCATGTTCAGTTTTCACTTCCGAAATAAAAGCCATTTTTACAACTTTACAAAGGCCCAATCAGGTTGCAAAAAAGTGACTGAAATACACCGACTCAAAGAGTTAAGTGGATGCTATCATCCACTGCAACAACAATAGCCACCCTTTGATTATTCAATCTTATTTATTGTACAATCGTTTAAAAGAAAATACTAGCTTTGAAATTCTCTTTTGCTGGATCCTAGGACATGTCCGCATTGCATGCATAAAGGCTATGGATTCAACTGCCGAAACTACAAGTGTCCATGTCGATGACATTAAGAATTCAGTTTTGGACTGCCTCAACAACTATTGGCATTTAGATTAGAATGGAGAAACGCAAAATAACTTGCATTCCATCCGGCCCTTCAACTAAAGGTTTCAAGTCTTCAATGATCACCAGAAGAGAACAACTTATACTAGCCTATCTTCGCATTGGTCACACAAGATTTACACACCAACGTCTCTTTAGCCGCGAACCCGCTCCAATATGCTACACATGCAATGTCAACCAGACAGTGTTGCACATCCTCTCCGATTGTAAAATTTCAGTCATGTTCGTTTCAAATTCTTTAAATCATTTTCATGCATCTTTGAAGGAGTTGTTAGGGGACACGCTCAATCCGAAATTGTTTCCTTTCCTTCATATCAGGAGATTGGATATTTTTTTCTCTTATTTAGTGTTCGTTCTTATGTTCTTATTTTTGTCTTGTCTTTGTTTTGTTATTGACATTTTTTATGTTGCTCAAAATTGTTTTTCAGTTATTCCTTTCGGCTCGTCATTGAAAATTTAAAACTTCGTTTATGTCTTTATTTTGGAATTTTTTTCAAAATTCTAGAGGTTTTATGTCCTTTGCTCCTCAATAATAAGACTCACGTTTTTAGATCTTATTTCCCTTATTTAACAATTGTTTGGCGCAGTATAGTCTATTAAGGCTCTTGCGCCAAAAAACCCAATCAAACCAACCAACTGAACGTGCCTTCTCAATGTCCCACTGTACAACATGCCGTGGGGCACAGTGGGACAACTTGAGAGCCTTCTCGAAATTCATGGTTACTTAAAAGAAAATGAGGATAAATAATGAAAAAGATTGCATTGATACCTTAAATGTTCTGTAATCACGTTCTGCAATAAGATTTCTTTAAAACTAAAATTGACGAAATTATAACAAAACAAATGAAAATTGTTCAACTGTTTCCCCTGTCCCCATACAATTATTTGTAGAATTTAAGAAAAATTTTCAATCTGTGGGGATAAAAAAAAACAATTTCCTTTATAAAAACACTGGATAGTAACAGGAGCGTTTGACCTATTTATGTTCCGTGATATATTTGTGAGAATCCTTAGGAATGCCGATTTTAAACACGAAAAGAGATAGTTGACAAGAAAATAGCATATTTTAATTTATTGGACTGTAGAAGAGCGAAAGCCTTGGAAAAAAGTACCACGTTTACTTTTATTTTTCAAGAAGCTAAGTATTAAGAAAAACAAATCTATTGTGATCTTTGATGCGCATGATGGACTATGTACTAACTACGTGGTATAATTTTTTTCTCGATTGCCGTTTACTCTCGATACAACATCACATTCTTAAAAAAAATGTTTTTTTTCTTGTAGACCGGGATCAAAGTTCCTAGCGGAAATATTCGAAGAAAAGGCGGTGACTCGTGAAAAATAGCTTGCAATGTTTTTATGGGCGTATTAACGAGATTTGAATAATCGAAAAAATATGCTCTACATTTGGAATTCCGGAGAAGAAATAAATCTTTGCAGAAATTATCTACAAAGAACCATTGTTTACTATTTATACCAAAGCACTGCCGTACGTGATTATTGCCGCTGTGCTTGCTTCAGTTGCTGGGGAAATGGCTGGTGAGTACTTTCCTCTGTGATTAAAATATTACATGTGGCAGTTATTTTGAACTGCTTGTGTTACAGAAAATGCTTTTGCTTGAAAAAAAAAAAAAAAAATCACCCCTTTTTATTAAATTTGATGAAGGCTTGTGTGTCCCAATTAAATGCTCACGGAGTAATTCTCTGTCAATGGATATGAATAATTGTATTCGTTTTTCTTGAGCTTAGGGCTCAAGCGACTAGACTACTTTCGCTTAACTGAAAACACCACACACGTGTTATTACTAACTGAAGTAAAGTAGTTCATTGAAAATAAGATTTTTGGTGCTATCTAATCTATTTTCATGGAAGATCAAGTTTTATGGAATCGAAATGGTTTTCGCAAATTAGATAATTTGGGGCACAATCAGCTCTTAATAATTATAACAATCGGAAATTGTAATCGTTTGAACTGGAGGGGCATTTCTATAAGAATCAGTGCTAAGCTTGCTTGATGCAGATCTTTAGCTTTTTTTTTTTGGTAAAATTATTATTATTATTATTTTGATGCCATTGTTTAACAATTTCTTTGCTGCCAAACTTATATTATTCGTTGCAGAAACAGGGTGGATTAATATTTCTAAGGTAGAAACGCCATCTTGAAATTTATAATGTGTAGTTGCAATACTAGTGAAGTAAAGAACTTAGTTGGATAATTTACTACTTTATCTTGATTCATTTCCATGTTTTCCGCAATCACGAATTGCGACAGGACCCTACTCATTGGGTTTCTTGTTTCTACTAATGGCTTTTAACCAACCAGAGTTTGAATCCAAGACTCAATTCTGAAGTCAAAATTCGAATGAATGCCGGCTGTTATTTGAGTAAATATACGGTAAATTAATTTTTTGCCTTCCTAAAGAAAAATTTTCTGTTTAGTTTAACATTTCTTGTTTCACTAGTTGTCGTTATTTTTGTATTTGCAAAGATAAAGGCCAGATGATGTGTGAACTTTTTTGTGTTTTATTTGGACCAGGGGAAAATATGCTTTAAGGGGGGGGGGTCACTATTTTTGGTTTAAAACTGCCACAGGAGTGACTCCAGAGAAGTGACAAATCCTCACATAAATCTATAAAAACAACATCACGCGTTCTTTTTACCAGAAGTTAAACGTAATCCATGAAGTCTTCACACAATAAACATTGCAAACAAACGTAAGTTTAGGTAACTATAAAATTAAGAAATGTATACGTACTTACCAGGGGAAATACTAAAACGACTGGCACAAGCACGCTTTGTAGCAGTGCAAAGAGAATTGATGCAATATTATTTAATTTTTACTCGAACCCATTAACTTGCTTCTAACTTTAGGCTGTATTACGCTGGTTGTTTGCAGTCAAGGACATTTTTTAGCAATTTTAATGGTAAATTAGTCTTTTGATTTCGCCAGGTGAAGGTGACATATTTATTATGTCACATGAAAATTAATACTTTTTGTATGTTTTTTTACAATGTTTATTGATAAAATATGTTTTGATGTTTAGTGTATGATTATGGAAAAATACATTATGCCAGGTTATTTTTAAACTAACGTTAAACGTGTTTGTATAAAAAGTAGAAAAAAGAGAGGAAAGGAAGTATACATTTTAAACTATTTTCAGCTATCAATGCTAAAATAATACAGTTATCAAGAACTGACTGTGCGGACCACATAAAAGACAAAATTCTTTATCGATAAAGCATACGATAACAATTATGTAATTTGTTTTGCGTAAAAAAATTTCTATGCGTCGTTGAAATTCAAATAGCCTACATTAACCCATTTGCTAGATGTTGGATGTGAGTGTTGGATTATGTAAAGTCGAGAAGGTTGTTTGTAACAATTTTCGATTTCATGGACGCCTGCATTAAAATCATAAAAAAGTATAATCAAGGCACAGGCGTCAATGAACAGTCAAGTGAAAACAAAAGCAATTCGTGATCGCTAGAAAAAAAAAATAATGGAGAAAATCAAACTTTTAACCCAATAGTAGTTTAAAACTATTTAGTCCCAAATAGTATTAGAATGCGTCCAAAAAAAATTACGATGTGATGTTTGCTGTTTAGTTTTTGTTGTCTGAATTTATACCGCATATTTATAGTTCGAAAAATGTTCTACATTGTGAAATTTTATTGATGTGTCACTATTTATTGATTTCGTTTTTACTCCACGTACCAGATCAGTAAGCTTACTTTATGTGAGTTTTGTGATAAGAAATATCATTACATTTAGATTTTAAATCTAAATGTAATCTGTTAGTGCGGTTTTACAAAATTTTGAGTTGTGTCACTTTCACTTTCGTTACCGGAGTACGATATGTGCGTACTTTGATAATACAGAAATAACATTTTTTAAGCGTTTTGTATGTCATTTGTTAAAACTTATAAGTTTCTATCAGTTAAAACTTATGAAGTCGTCCATTGTGTAAAGAAGGTTCGTCATTGATAGATGAGGCTCAAGGCACCTGTGCAAATCGCAAGGGAAATAAAGACCAATTCTGCCGTCGGTGGGTAAACGGCAGTATCTTCAGAAATGAGTTTTCTAGATATTTGAAAAAAAAAATGCGTTTTGAGTTCAATATTGACAATAATTAAATGTTGGAATTAGACATTTTTTTTCGGTCTTTTTTTTCAGATGAAACCAAATGAGCAAGCTTGTACAATAAAGCTAACTTACGATAACAAAAATGCAAAAAAAAAAAAAAAAAGCATTTGCAATTACTGCTTTTAACCTGCTCACGGCAGAATTATGCATCTTATTTTGACCTCGAGATAGTGTTACGTTGATAGTTCTAAAGCTCAATATTCTAGCAGTTTACAATGCTCAAACTGTAGCAAAGCCGTATGTCATTGGATGTAATGCATGGAAAAATCTTTTCTGCTTTCTCTCTTAAACATGTTGTTTGGAAATTATTTTTAAAACAAGCTGTACCCGCACGGCTCTGCTCGTGCTTTAAAAAACTAAATAAAAAAGAGCAAATACAAATTCCCCTTTCCACTGCAAAATAAAAATAAAGATTCTGTTTCGTATATTAAAATGTACACACTATTTTGTCTAAGTTCGAAACATATTCCATATAAAGTAATTTTTTAAAAAACAATCATGATATAATGACGACAATCCGTCAAAACTCCCTCTTTCAAAGAAAATAGGATTTTATGAAAAAATACATTTTATGTACGTAGAAACACATTTAAACTGCATCTAATTTCAGTGAAAGGAAATTTCACGAAAGTGACAACTTTTACGAAAGAACTTTTTTTTTCTTCATTAATTTTTTGGAATGATTTTTGTAAACTATATCACTTATTATGTCTCATTCAGTATTGCGTTTCAGGGCCTTCGCGGCTTTGTGGTAGAACCTTCGCAATAAATGCCGGAGAGCATGGGTTCAATTCCCCCCCCCCCCATCCGCCCACACCGGTGCTCTGAGTGGTATTTCCTTTTTTTTGTGCTAAAAATCGTTCTCGTGTTGTCTTACGTGTGAATAAATAAAAAAGTCCGAAATCTCGGGGCAATGTCACTCGACTTTTCCATGGTTATTAACTACTAGTGGTACCCACACGGCTTTGCCCGTAGTAGAAAATTAAAAGGTCTTTTGGTTCGCCTGTATATTTACAAAAGATGTATGGTAAATTTCTCGCCAATTGACTTAACCATGTTACGGTTCCACGTTATGATAACTTGGTAATTTACTCGTCCATCTTATGGTAATTTTGCTCGGGAAAATGTTCTTGAAATTGGAATAGAAAAAGAACGAAATTGAATTTTCGAAAAATCGCTTCAAGGTGCACACCCCCATGCTACAAACTAACTTGCCAAATTTCATGAGAATGCCAAACTTCATGCCAAGTTTCATGGCCGAACGGTCTAGGCGCTATACGCATCACAGACATCCAGACATCCTCCAGACAGAGAGACTTTCAGCTTTATTATTAGTAAAGATAGACACGTAAACAACAATAACAGTAGCGTCATATGAGCCAAAGGCAAAATTTTTTGCTTAATTAAGAACATGGTCCCTTTTTTGCAATAAATGAACCTTAAAAGTTGCTATCACTCCAGCACCACCGCAGTCATTCCGTTACTACGCATAATCTTGAATTTGTCAAAATTAGTTAAATTAGCAGTTTTTTATTGTTACTTCTCTATCATGAAAGCATTCACCAGTTAAAAGATTGCATTGATGCATAATTTCACAAAAATATCGTTTTGTTCTGACGAGTCCAAAAACTTGGTTAAAAAAAAAGCGTCATTTCGTCATGAAGTAGAAAACAGCTTAAGAGTCATTTTTTTTAAGCTTGGACACTTTTGATAGTTGATGTCTTCGATTTTCGTAAAAATTTCAGGATGTGTTAGTGGTACTATGATAAGAAAAAGTGAAGTTTATTTTTTTAAAAACTGATTTGTTTGCCCTTGAGTAGAGGTCAAAGTTTAAGAACGTGAGAAAAAAGAGCTTAATATATGATTGCTTTGCTTCAAAACCAATGGGTGTAGCAAGCCAATTTTTTTTATGTGGATACTACTTGATACTAGGTACATGCTAGCCGAAATATTTTGGTCGCTCATTCATGGTTTTGAGGGCAAAGGTCAATTGAAAATGCTATTTTTTAAACTTTTTTTGCCTTGTTTGGGCCAGGATATCTGCTAAAGCCGTGAGTAACCCTCGAAAATAAGTATATACCTAACTACTCACCACAGTATAGTACTAAGAAAAACATGAAATAGCATGGGTTACTCTTTGCTTTAGCAGTTAAACGGTCTCAAAGTCGATGATTTTTTTAAAATAGCCAAGTTTAGACGTAAATAACTCTGATCGCGACGCATCAACAACTTTGGGACACAGCTGTAGTTATAGTCGAAGTGGTCTATTTTAAGGTCCAGGTTAGAAACCCATGGCAACTAATAAACTTTTTTAGTTACACGGTCTCAAAGTTGAAAATTTGATCTATAATTTCAACTTATTTTTTTTTAAATTACTCTATGACTGATGAGTTAGTAACTTCGAGAAACAGTTGTAATCATACCCTAAGTGATGTAGTTTTAGACTCAGGTGAGAAAACCATGAGATTTAATCATCTTGCTTAATGAAACGGTTTCAAAAATGATAATTTACCCATAAAATGTCAAGTTTCAACTACGCTAATCCACGAGTCAAAATTTTGAGACACAGCTGTAATTACAGCTTCAGTCCCCAGCATTCAGTTTTTGACCCAGGTTATACACCCATGGGACTGGTTAATTTTTTTTGCAAATACAACCTTTTTTTTCACTCTTCATTTGCGCAAAACAATCAATTTTCCTATTTCTTAATGTCATTCTTGATTTTATAATCAAAATAAGTCAATGCTGTATTTTATAAATAGGATTTCAATTGCACAATAAAGTAAGTACAGTAGAAATTTGCATACATGAATAATAAACAATTGAAAGTAAATAAATATTTTTTTTACTAAACTTAAAAGGCAAAATATAACTCAAAATACAGCACAGATTTGCTCTTGCAGACCCGAGGTTTGGAGTTGCATGGAGAAAAATTTACATTTGAAACTTATGAAGGTGGCTTTCCTATAGCTCCAATGCCCTTATCTCTTGGAGAATTGATCTTACTTCATTTCTATCTTCTTCTTAGGGAAAGTACACTTAAGTTTAACAAGATAGAGACACTAAAATTTAAAGGTTACCATTATAAAAAAAAAGCTATTATCAGCTAATAAGTTTTCCTTATATTTATCTAATCAATTATTTAAAAAAAATATTTCGATTCTATTAAGCAAAAGGAAATCTTAGATTTTTAAATTTTCAATGCGAATGCATTATGTATAGTAACTTACTTGCTCATTGTCTTCAAGAGTCTGATCAAGTTCCACAAGTTTTCCTTTTTTCATCTTAGACGCCATGCGATAGAACATGCTCCTAATTTGTTGAGTCGTCAGATACTCATCAGGCGAAAATAGTTTTTCTCCCTTTTGATTTCTTTTTTCTCTCATTTCTTTTGCCGCTTTTTCGGGAGTAATTTTTATGGAAGTCTTCTCTCCTTCCAAAAACAGCTGACGCATAAAATTCTTCTGCTTATCGCTAAATTTTGAAAATTTTCTAACTGGCAATGCCCATCCAGTTTCATCAAAGAATATTTTTTCATACAGCTTCTCAGTCATTATTTTGCGAGTAGATAATGGTGGGATTTGAGTTTCGGCTATTGTACGGGTTACAGAGCAAGAAGCTTTCATTTTTTCTGCATACAATTTTCTCACATTGTCTAAGGAGGTTTTAGTTTGAATGTATTTGTGTTTTCCTGAAGCTATATGTTCTTCCAATTCAATACTATCAAAAAAATGCATCACTGCATTCAATTTCTGGACAAAAATACAGGCACTTGTACTGTCGATCTCGGCGATGATTCGATGAAACAGATGTTGCCTGATTTTTCCCAGTTGAGCTGAAATCATCTATTATGACTGTGCCTTTTGTAAATTGGCAAAGGGTATATGGAATCTTAATACCAGATCCTATGTTATAGTACATCCAGAAAGTCATTTCACTGTCAGAAAATTGTACTGAATGGAAATTACTGATTCCGGTAATCTTCTTTGGGATAAGAAGCGAAGCAATTTTTTTGTTAACTTCAATGATGGCTACTTTTGAGCTCTTGACCCCTCCCTGGTACAAAATGCCATTTTTTACATCTTCAGCAGTTACTATGTCGTGACCACTGTTTACGTATGCTTGTAAGTACCGTTTTGCCACCGCACTCTCCCGATCAGCCTGATCTTTTCCTTTTTGAGGTTCATTATAATCATGGCGGACGAGAACAATACCGTAGTTCTTACAAATGTTATACTCTGTTTCAACGTAACCACTCCCAGTATAACAATCAGCGTTATCTGATTTCGCATACATATTCACCACACTTGGAAAATCTTGACGATACTGCTTCAAAACAACATCGGCAACTGACAGCGTGTCAACAACATCTTGTTCGCAACGGAATAATATAGTGAAGTAAACTGACTTTTGTAAACATGCTTTTGATTTTTTAAAAAACACATCAACATGCACAGAGATCCCTTTCTTGCCAAAATAATCTGCTTGACCTTCACGGTATTTTATGGGAAGAACTTTCTGTGCCCAGTCTCGGATCCATTGACTAGTAGTGTCATTTAACTTTTCAAAGGCATCTATTTTGGCATTGTTTTGTTGTACAGAGAACGAATATCATGCTTCATCCAAGCAAAAATGTTTTGTGTTGCGATCTTGAAATCGTACTGGATGTCGTCCTTATGCTCGCTACTTTCCATTTTCTCAATTGCTTCTGAAATAACAATCTCAGTTTCCAAAAGATCAGAGCACTGCGGACACCAGCTATCATGAGCTGTTGTGCAAGGTAATGAAAAGTTACTATCATTTGGACTGGACAATGCGTGGGAGATGCAATGACTTTCGCAGTTGTTGTTCTGAGTGCAGTGAGTTAAATATGTCAATTTAAGATATCGTTTAGATTCTTCCAGTTTTCTCATAGTGTCTCTTTGTTTTATCTCAGGCAGAAAATTTTTTGTGATGTTTTTCAAGGTTTCAAATCCTTCCAAGCCTGTTGCAATAATATTATCCAGACCAGCTAAACAGTGGCGGTGACTTGGCTTGATAACTTCCAAAATTTTCCACAAACTTGAAGAATGAAGAGGCTTATAATCAATGTCATGACAAAATTCCAAGTAAGCAGCAATTGTATGACTGCGTACTGCGGTTAGTACCGCATGTGGAACCAATTGCTTCTGTCCTGTGTCGAACTTTAAATTGCACGTTCCGTATGCTACATCTTGAATAGCCGAAGAAGAAAACAAATACTCCACAAAATGTTCCGCTTTTTTTAAATCCATTTTCAATTTGGTCTTTGAATTTTCTTTAGGTTGACCACAGGCTCCATAACTAGAACTCCACTTTTCTGCTTTGTACAGCATTTGTCTCGAGCAACCAAATATTTTACTTAGAGTTATCTTTGAGTACTTCTGTTTAGGAATAACTGAAAGAACCAAGATTTTTGATTTTTCATCTAGACAACTAGAATAGGCGTCTCGCAGATCTTTTAAATTTTCCAGAATTTCATCTTCGTCTGAGGAAGATGGAGAAATCAAAGTTCTCAATTCTTGCCCTTGTGTTGGAGCATAGGACTCAAAGAACATTTTTTAAAGCCTTTTTTTGCTTGCTTGTACTTCCTTTTCGCAGCACGAATTGTGTTGGAACTTAATTCATTCGCAGGAGAAGTTATTTGATATTTTATAGGGCTTACTTCTGAAGCAGCAGTGTCCATCAACTTACTCAAAGACGCTCTTGCTGCCAATTTTTGCTCCTGAGTCATCATAGTTGCAGGAGGTGGATCATAAGATGCAGTTGTATCAATCGAGTCACTGGATGTACTTTCGGCTCTTTCAGTGGCCAATTTGTTTTCTCTAATTTTTCTTCAAATCATATTTCTATGCGTTGAACAGAGTGTACCACCTATGGGAAAATTTAAACCGGAATTACTTATTTCCTTATAAACTTCCCACGATGCAGGTCTCAATGATGATGCTCTCTTTTTTCTCTTCCCCACTTTATGATCAGGATGTTGGCATTGTTTTCTTGGGAACCAGTACTTCCCATACGCATAACGATGAAAGGCACATAAATGATCAGATTCACAAATTGTTCTACCAGACCTGCTTTGGATAAGGTCACATTCAGATAAAGTTACTTTGCCACTTTTAGTATCTAGATGAACAGGGAATTGCAATTCAGTATAGCTAAAAATCCCACTCTTCATTATTTCTCAGATATTCACCACAGTTACCGAGATCACTAAACTTACAAATTGAATAATCCACATTCATTTTTACAAAGTTAAGAACAGTCCTCTACTTTTAAAAACAATGTCAGAGCATGTGCTTCACATAAACGCTTACGAAAACAAGAAAATTATGTTCCCTTACGTTGACTAATATTTGCGCCTTTATACTCTCCTCGCCGCCAGCTGGAGTGTTACAATTCAACTGAACCAAATCTGCAATAAAAAATTCATAAATAAAATCTTTTTATTTATCGCTCTTTATGGTCGGTCCACCAAATAAGACAATGCA